>NC_083640.1:1965760-1995760 GCF_963576545.1 Limanda limanda
TCACATGATGATGATTTGCTTCATTGATTTAAACTTTACTGAAAGTAAAATAATCCAAATGGATGAAATTGGCTTAATTTTTAGTATAAGTACAAATAACAATAATAATGATCAAATATGTAAAGTAATTATATAAAACACCTGAAATTAATTCTGTTCTGAATCCTTTCTGAAATGAATATTTACCTCCGAGCTGCTGTTAAAAAATCAATCAGCTTCTTGAGCAGTGAGATATAAACATATATAATATAATAAAACACACACTCACTGATGTGTATTGGACTTTAACAACACGTGTGTGAGTGATTGATATTAATCTGTTTGTGGCCGTGGGTCTGTGGAAAGTTATTTATCACCTGTCCTCAGATTTATGAATCTGGTTTATGACTGGATCAAACTCTGATTCTGCTTGGTCTCATAAAGCCGGAGCCTGTGATCTGTGGAGATAAAGATCTTCACTGATAATCCTGGTTCTTCTGTCCCTGGACCCACGGCCTCCTTCTCTAATGACTCCTCCTGTTTCTCTGCATTAATCATGTTCTAACTCCTCTTGATTCTTTCTGACCTCCTGCTTTGCTCTGGGTTCTCGGCCGTTAACCCTCCAGTTCTTTCTCCTCTTCTGCCTTTTCCTTCTGCTTCCCGGGACCGGGCCTGAAAACCCACTGCTGCTAATCAAAGCTCGTAGTCCTCTTGAGAACTCTCTCACCTGCCTGTCGGGTCGCATCTCCATGGAGGACCTGCAGAGCCAGAGGAGTACCAGCATGGACTGGCTTAGTAAGTTCACCGATCCCAGACTGCGTTCACACTGCAGAACCAGAACCAGAACCAGAACCAGAACCAGAACCAGAACCAGAACCAGAACCAGAACCAGAACCAGAACCTGCTTCTGTGTCAGGATCAGAAATCAGAAAGTCTTCAGAGACAAATGAGACGTCCCAAGGTTCAGGAGTTCTGTGGCCTGTTGTTTCTGATCCACATCCCAAATCAAATCAGATTTCTGCCGCAGTTTGAACGTAGTCTTGATCAAAATATAATAAACTTCCCCTCTCCTGTCGTTTAGACTCCACGTGTAAAGTACAGTAGATTTCATACAGTAGATTTTCCATAATCAAAGTATTTACAGTAGTGTCCCAAGTTTCTTTTGGTCTTGACCTTAGAATAAAACCCTTTCCTGACACCTTAAGGATTACATCAATTAGTTTTATTTCCTCAGTTTTATTTTTTTTTTACTGGCTGCATCAAACTGACAAGCAGGTTATTACCCACAATGCTCGGGGGCAGATGTATGAAAAGGCGACAGTGGCATCAGAATTTGCTATCGCGGGAGTTTGTCCTCCCGCTGGACGTCGTCTCTAACGTCTGAACCGACTGAACCGACTGAACCGACATCACGTGAATCTGTCGTCACACGTCAGAAAAACTGGAGTTTGACAGACGAGCAAACGTCAGCAGAGACGAGCAGAGCACTTAGTGAACCACTGATGTGGAAGATGGACGCTTAGATGATCAGATGGACAGACACACACGATAGAAATGTGTCGGAAGAACAGAAACCTCCTAGCTACCGTCCGAACTCTGAACCCTGAAAGATGTTTTATAAATAACAAAATGAAATCGATTAATTTGGACCTTTTTGAGTCGTGAACCCAAGTAGAAAAGACGCCATCGCAATAAGTCAATATCAAATGAAATTTATTTATTAACACGTTCTGGTCTTTTTTCGTTTAAAAATACTTAGTGAACCGACTGATGTGGAAGACAGACGCTTAGATGATCAGAAGGACAGATACACACGATAAAAATGTATCGGGTTAACAGAAACCTCGTAGCTACCGTCCGAACTCTGAACAATGAAAGATGTTTTATAAATAACTAAATGAAATCGATTAATTTTGGCCTTTTTGATTCGTGAATCCAAGTAGAGAAGCAATACGTCAATATCAAAAGGAAACTATCTATTAACACTTTCTGCTATTTTAGCCTTTTAAAAATACTTTATCCTCATAAACATGTAAATGGAGAATAAGCTCCAACATGTCCCAGATCCAGATCCAATCGTTGTCCCGAACCCGGACGTAGACGTGTCCTCAGCTTCTTCCTGCTCCTCTCTCCGGTTTGCTTGAGTGTGGCGGTTGTGCTGGTTCTTCCTTTTTCCCGCGCTGCATGGTGATTGGTGGGTGGCTGGGTGGGGGGGGGGGGTGGGTGGGGAAGCAAAGTGTCTGTGCCACTGTCTCTCCTCAGGTCTCTGCCGACCTCGTGCTCTCGTCCAGGTGAAGCTGGCCCCTCCTCTAACTGCTCAGACTCCCTGTGTGTTCTCCACAGACAGTCCCACCACCACGCACCGGAACCTGACGTCCAGCAGCATGAACGACATCTCCGACAAACCAGAGAAAGAACAGGTGAGTCTGGGGGGGGGGGAGGGCGGAGAGCAAATCCATCAGGGTCCTTTGAACTCTTTGATACAGTTGATAGAAGGTGATGTCCATGAGTTTCTGAAGGTGACGCCCTTTAATCTTTAATGAACTGTGATGAACAGCTGACTGACCACCAGTGGTGTATAAAGTACTTGAAAGCCATACTTGAGTAAAAGTACAGATATCTGACCTGAAAGTGACTCCGGTAAAAGTAGAAGTCACCCGTCAGAAAATGACTTGAGTAAAAGTCTTAAAGTAGCTCCAATTAAAAGTACTTAAGTATCAAAAGTATTAGGTGTTGAAATGTACTTAAGTATCAAAAGTAAAAGTGCTTTTTATAGAAGGTCTATACAGACACAAAACAACCCAAAATGCTTCTCCTCAAGATTTATCTCAACTGACTGAAAAATTATAACAACAATATGAATATAATGTATATAATGTATAATTTTACAAATTTTGAACCCTAGATGAGAGAGAGAGAGAGAGAGAGAGAGAGAGAGAGAGAGAGAGAGAGAGAGAGAGAGAGAGAGAGAGAGAACCAACCTCCGCTGCTCAAGTAACGAGCCCGTTTGAGAATGTAAGAAGTAGAAAGTTCACATATTTGTGCTCAAATGTAACGAGTAAAAGTAAAAAGTCGTCAGGAAAAGAAATACTCAAGTAAAGTACAGATATGTGAAAAATCTACAGTAACAAAGTATTTCTACTTCGTTACTTCCCACCACTGCTGACCAGTATGGACGTTTTGGGGCCAGTTCAGATATTGCTGACCAAAATATTTCTGACAAATTGGCTGCTATATATATATGATGATTCCCTGATGACAAAGAAATGTAACTGAGGTTTGATATTTCTCAGTTTAACGAAAAATGTAATTATCAATAACTCATAATAAAAAACACATCCAAATATATAGAGCAGGAATTTAAGAATAATCATAATTAACCAATCATGTTCATCTTTTTTGCATCGTCTATACGTAAAATATAAGTTTTCATACGTCCAAAATTAAATTCAGATTCTGATATCGACCTTTTGTTATTTCCAACTATTAAATTAATTAGGATCCAATATTGTCAAGCTCAGTTTTTCTGAAGGAACCAGACGACTGTGGCTGCAGGTTCAGATCAGAGAGATCAGTGTGTATCAGTGTGTAATAGTGTGTATAACTGTGTATCAGTGTGTAATAGTGTGTATCAGTGTGTATCAGTGTGTATCAGTGTGTGACAGTGTGTATCAGTGTGTAGCAGTCTGTGACAATGTGTAATAGTGTGTAATAGTGTGTATCAGTGTGTTTTAGTGTGTATCAGTGTGTAACAGTGTGTATCAGTGTGTGACAGTGTGTATCATTGTGTAACATTGCGTAACAGTGTGAACTGCTCTCAACCTGCTGCAGCCAAGTCTGTAAAACTTGATTCCAGAGGTTATGTAATCTGTGCTGAAGCAGTTTATTTAGATAAAGTGAATAAAGTCTGTTGTGAGGAGGCCGTGACGCTCGGGTCAAGAAACCTAATGAATAACAGAGTGAGAAGAAATCAATGATTCAGAGACAGTGGGAACAAACCAGTATTCCCCCAGTTCAACCAGTTCCCAGTTCAGATCCTCCCTCAGATATCAGGCTCCTCCTCTCTGGGGTTTTATCAATGAGTTTCTCTCGTTTATGACAAGTCGGCGTCTTCTCTCTCTCCTCTGATATTTCCATGAGTCACATTTATCACATCTCGTCCGACTCAAAGTCGAGTGGGGGGGTGAAGGATCCGCCTCCGTCAGCTGTCAGTCACTCGGGAGGGGGGGGAGATCTGGTCTTCAGGTCTCAGGGAGAAGAGAGAAGTAGGTCAAAGCCCACTGAGTCGTCCTGAGGGACAGACAGTGGAGGACTGACAAGTGGACAGGAAGTGTTTGTCCTCAGTGTTTTCCACCCCCCCCACCCCCCCACTCAGTCTGTTAACAACATTCACAAGTTTCCTCTGAGGGGCCGACGTGCACTGAGCGTCCCCCTGGTGGATCCCTGGGGGAAGTGAATCCAAGAGAGGACACCTTGAGAATGTGTGGTTCACAGTTTCCTCTGGAGATTCCTCCACTCGCTTTCTTTACTTTCAAACCTCCTGAATAATCCCACGATTTATTAAAATGAAGTTCTCCTATTTTATATCGAGCCCTGTGAAAAAGTGGATATTAGTCTCTAAAGCTTTTACAGTTCACTTCTCATCTTTGCTCTTTAAATGTATTTCCTTGAGCTTATTAAATATGAAAAATGATGTTCTAACACTGTGGACGTGAAGTGTAAAGGAAATAGTTTATGAGCCTGCAGCTCGTTTAGCTTTTAACTTCGTCAGTTAAATTGGGATCAAATGAATTTAGTCTTTTACAAAAAGCAACACCAGCGTCTTCTCAGTCACCAGGAAGTGGGCGTCGACAGGAAGCTCCTCAGGCTCTGAGACGCCTGACGAACCAATCAGATCTCATGTCAAACGTTTGGGACAAAGTAGTTTTTAGCTTCTCATGTCGCTGCTGGAACAACTCGTCAGATTAGATCAGATAAGTAATAAGAATCAGTTCAAACCTTTCTGCATCTTGTAGTTCTTAGTTTTCATGAAGTCAAAATCAAGTGTGTGTTATAATAGCTGAGTTGGGGGGGGGGGGGGGGGGTGACACGGATCTGAGTGGTTCAGTTCCTCTGGTTTAACCCGAGGATCATTGACAGAGCAGCTCTCTGCCAGGACGGTTTAACGGCCTCTGATTGGATCTGCTCGGATGTCTCCAGTGTTCACGTCTTTATGGGATTTGAGTTCAGAGGCTGACGCACCTGATCTGGGAGGAAGGGAGGACATGATGATGATGATGATGATGATGATGATGATGATGAGCTCTCACCACCGGGCGGCTGGGGGATCTGTGATTGGATTCTTCTCCCCACACTGATAATAGATCCAGTATCTATTTAAAAAAATTCAGTTGTCATCTTATTTTAGACTTTAAATACATTTTAAAAGTGTGGAACCTGCTGTGAGACTTGATATTTTGGGCGTGTGAGTGGGCGTGTGATCTAATCCAATTAAAACCCTGGCACGGCTTCTGAAGTCACATTTAACTCTCTCTGCTGCTGGTCTGCTGTTTGAAAACTTAGAGAAACTTAGATTCTTTATTCTGTTGCATTTTCCTCAACTGCTGAAAACAATTAAAACAAAAGCAACAGAAACAACAGATTATAAAAGTTATATTCTGAGATGATCTTTCTTATCCGGTCTGAATTACTTGTGTCGTCTCTCCTGGTTAAAGTTTTAACGAACGTCCGTCCTGAGATCTGAGAGTTCCATGTTTCAGTGTTTATATCAACAGACGCTCCTCAGGAATATTTGTATGTGTGATGATTTATTTCATCGGTTAAATACAAAGCCAGAGATCCAGTGTTCTAGATGATGTGGCTGCAGAAACCAGTGAAACCAGTCACATCCAAAGTTAGAGCATTTCTCCTTAGATTATATTTAGATGTAAGAATTAACTATATGGCATTTAGTCATAAATCTAGATCCCAGAAAACATACAAATCTTGATCTACAGATGTTTTTGCTCTGATTAATTCCCTTTGTTCCTTTTCCTTATCGTCACTGGGACTTTAAAAATAGATTTAGTTTATTTGCAGAAGCAAATGTGACACTAATAAGATGCTGGAGAGGTTTATGATGTTGTCAAATACATTGAAATAAGATCCACGTGAATTTACTGAGACCAGAAACTAAGGAGGGAAGTTTGCTATTATTAAGATATTCTATTTAAACCTTCAGAAACAACACAAAGTGAATGTTGTGGTCTTTTTGTTGTGAAGAGTATTGTGTTTGATTTAAGTCTCATATCATTGCAGAGACGTCAGCTCGGCTCTGTCTCTCAGTGACTGTTTCCTGCTCTCGGCTGATTTAAAGTTAATATATAACTCAGCAGTTTTCCTCATAATCTTATCTACGTATTTACAACTCTTTGTCTTTGGAGTTTTCTTAATTAATGATCTGCTGCTGTAGTCGTACTTTTAATCACGTGGAGCAAAAGGATTGTTGGATTGTCAGAGAAAGTCTGGAGTCACATGACCTCAGTGGTTGAGCTCAGACGTGTGAACGCACATCAGCTTCATCTCAGGTTCTCATGTCCCTGAATCAATCATCAGGTTTCACAATGGTCCGGACGTCCTGTTCTTCACGATATCTCAAGAACGTCCTTCAGGGAACTTCTTCAGATTCTGTCCAGAGATTCACTTTGACTCAAGGACGAACTGATTAGATCTTTAGTGATCAAATGTCAAAGGTCAAGTTCACCGTGACCTCACAAAGCTCTTTTGTTACCTCAACAGAATTCTTTCCGATTTGGCTCGAATGTTCCCTGAGACTCACAGATGAACTGATCATCTCTGTGTGGACTCCTGAGGGTTCATGTGTTGTTCAGAAGCTAAAAGTCTCTGTGATACACAAGTGTTTTCCACACACTGACTGGTTTTCATATTTACAAATCTGCAAATGAGAAAGGCCTCGGGCGGACAGAAGACAGACCGGTCGGACTCTGATCTTCTTCAGTGTTTAAACGTTGAACCTGTGAAGCTCAGCTTGTGTCCGACCTCCGTCTTCATCTCAGCATCTCGGTGACAGGAAGAAATACAGACCTGATGTTCCTGCTCATTGTCACGATGCGCTGGAGCCTCCTGGTTTGGTATTTACTCCGACTGGTTTAATTAACTGACTGGTGTGAACTTCACATTTAACGTCTCCTCCCGTGTTCCTCTCCTTTGTGCTTCTCAGCTGAGGAACAAGTTTATGAAGAAGTTGCCGAGAGACGCCGAGGCCTCCAACGTGCTGGTGGGGGAGGTGGACTTCCTGGACTCGCCGTTTGTGGCGTTTGTGCGTCTGCAGCAGGCGGTGATGCTGGGAGCGCTGACCGAGGTTCCTGTTCCCACGAGGTGAGATTCATGGATCTGCTAAATGAGAGCTGGCGTTTAATCACAGCTTCCATGGAGACAGTGGGAGGAGTTTAGGCTCCTGAGCGTCTTCTGGGTCATAGGTTAGCTTTAGACTTCAGATTTGTAGGTTCGTTTTACTATGAAAATATCAAAAAATACAAAATATTGAATAGTTAACCCACGACAAACTTCATATGGCATGAAAAACACACAAAAAAAGGGAATCCTTTCACGTTCGGTACAGATGTTCACAGATGAACTGGTTAGACTTGGGGTGGCCATAGGTCAAAGGTCACGGTGACCTCACTAAACATGTGTTCGACCCCTGGAACATTGAATATGTCCTGATAACAAAAAAGTCTGCTTCTAGGGAATTTCTTCAGATTCTGACCAGTTGTCACTTGGACGTGTTTTAAACAAAAATGTAATTTGTAGGTTCACTTTACTATGAAAATATACAAAATACAAAATATTGATTAGTTATCACACACAAAACTTCATATCACACATAAAAAAAAAGGGAATCCTTTCACGTTTTGTACAGATGTTCACTTAGACTCACAGATGAACTGGTTAGACTTGGGGTGGCCAAAGGTCAAAGGTCACGGTGACCTCACTAAACATGTGTTCGACCCCTGGGAACATTGAATATGTCCTGATCACAAAAAGTCTGCTTTTAGAGAATTTCTTCAGATTTTCTTCAGATTTTATTTGTCACTTGGACGTGTTAACACTAAAATGTAATTTGTGTGTAAAGTTCAAGGTCGTGAACTCACCGACACACGAGTCTGATTGAACTTTAAGAACTTTAAAAGCTGAGTTTCAGATCAACACAGCCTGGATTTGTGTATTAAGTTTGTTGTTGCTGCTGCAGCTTCACTTGTAACTGAGGGAACTTCTCCCACTGGTCTGATGAACGAGTGAATGTTGTTTGAAACAACGTCCTTCAGGAATCTCTCAGCTGTGGTGACGTGTGTAATAAATCTCTATGAGAGACGAGCTCGTTGTAAATAAAACCCTTCAAGGTTTTATCATTCCTATAATAAAGATTACAGAAGCAGTTGTGAGGATCGTGAAGCCGCCTCCCTGTGGTCACAACACGTCTGTGTGCTCTAAAGGCCGTGAAGAGAAATATATACATATCATTTATATTTAATATAAATTACACAGCTGCTTTGTTTCATTCTTCTTTCTGGTGATAGAGATGAAGCTGAATAGACTTTTTTACACTTTGTACAAACAAAACTTTTATAATAATTCCTCTAAAGACATTAAAAACCTGGATATTAATCTGAGCTGGTTGTTTATATGAATGTTGTTTCTCTTCACAGGTTTTTATTCATCCTGCTCGGACCCAAAGGCAAAGCCAACTCGTACCATGAGATCGGCCGAGCCATCGCCACCCTCATGTCCGATGAGGTCGGTCTGATATTAACGTTTATGATCTGCTCGTGAGAACCAGCAGCTCCGGTCCAGAGCTTCAGCCTCGTGTGTTTGTGTGCAGGTGTTCCACGACATCGCCTACAAGGCCAAGGACCGAGAGGACCTGCTGGCCGGCATCGACGAGTTCCTGGACGAGGTGATCGTGCTTCCTCCTGGAGAGTGGGACCCGACCATCAGGATAGAGCCGCCCAAGTCCCTCCCCTCCTCGGACAAGAGGTCTGTACCCGAGACACCAGACATCATCTACACGGCTTTTCTTCTTCACTGTTTTTATTGCAGTTTTTTGTTTCCATTCAACAAACAAACAGTGTCTACAAAACTAGACACAAAACAAAACAAACACAAAACATACATTACAGCTCTTACATGAGGGATGAACATATGGCATGATACAAGAGGTGATGAATCTCACAGTGCACGAATGTCGTTTAAGTCCACAGCTTTTAATAAGGTGGAGGAAAGGTCTGGACAGATATAGTCCAAAAAATGGGCGCCACACTCTGTAGAACTGATCTAAACTGTGATGTATGATGTTGGTAAGATATTCTAAAAGGATCAGTTCAAAAATTATTTTGCGCCAACCACAGACAGAAGGGACCTTGTCACTAATCCACTGCAAAAGAATATTTTTCCTAGCTGCAAACTTTAAAATATTACACAATCTTTTGTTGACTGCTGTTTTCAAACAGTCACTTGGGAGACCTAGAATCAGGGATATGGGGTCCGTTCCTATATTAATATGAAAAATTCTCTCTATTTCACTTATAACCTCAACCCAATATCTTTGAAGTTTACGACAAGACCAGAAACAATGAGTTAGAATTCCCACATCAGTTTTACACTTGAGACACAGAGGGGAGAGAGAGCGGTTGAAGAAATGCCTGCGGTGAGGGGAAATATGTAATCTGTGTAAAATCTTAAGTTGTATTGCTCTTGTCCGAGTGCAAATTGAAATATTTGCAAGAGACCAAATGGTATCCCACTTGTCTTCATCTATGGTCACAGACAACTCCCTCTCCCACACACCTCTGACCCCCTGCGCACCAGTAGTAGAAAAACCATTAAGTACATGGTAAAATTAGCTCAGAGATACTTTCAATTGTTGATGAAACAGAAACCTCTCAACAGCAGATGTACAAGGCTTCTACTCCGAGGGTCACGAGAGGAGAGGAGCAGATCTCAGCCCACAGGGAAACTCAGGGTTCAGTCTGGAGACATCTGGACCTTCTGACAATTTACAAGCTCCTATTAACTCCTCATGTCTCTGGACTGTGGGAAGAAGCTCGTGGAGAAAACTCAAAGTCACAGAGAGAACATGGAAACTCCACAGACTTCAAACTGGGAATCAAACAGTGAATCTTCTATCTGTGTCTGTGTGAATCACTTTACCACCGTGCCGCAAACTGGCAGATATCTACCATACGTCTATGCTAGATATCTACCAGAAGAGCACAAGTATCTGGGAAATAAAGCACAATACTAATTATAATATTAAGAAAAATAAAGATTTTTGATGTATTACTTTATTCGTTTATTTAACACACACCTTTTCATTTCATGTTACAAACTGTTCTTCGATTTGTAACCACTGTTTTTCGTGTTTTAGGAAAAACATGTACGCAGGAGGCGACTCCCAGATGAACGGAGACACGCCTCACGACGGAGGTCACGGGGGAGGGGGGCACGCCGTGGGGGAGGAGCTAAAGAAAACTGGAAGGTATAAACTGTCTCTTATGTCTTATTTTATATTGTCAATCAGATGTGAAGCACTTTGCACTTTAATGCAAATATATGAATTTAGAACCTCAACAGTTAAATGAGACTAAATGAATATTGTTCAGAATGCTGAGCGATGATTCCACAGACGTTCAGAGAAGAAGTAGAAACAGGAAGTTGTTCCTCTGCTGATGACTCATCGTGTGATTCGCTCAGGTTCTGCGGAGGCCTCCTACTGGACATCAAGAGAAAAGCGCCTTTCTTCGTCAGTGACTTCACCGACGCCATCCACATCCAGGCCCTGTCGGCCATCATGTTCATCTACCTGGGCACGGTGACCAACGCCATCACCTTCGGGGGTCTGCTGGGGGACGCCACGGAGAACATGCAGGTCAGACCGACCTCCATCCGTCTGTAGGAGCGCCGATCACTCCTCCTCTGGGTGACCATGTGTCTGTTTCCCCGTGGTGCGTTCAGGGCGTGTTGGAGAGTTTCCTGGGGACGGCGATCGCCGGGGGGGTCTTCTGTCTGTTCGCCGGTCAGCCGCTGACCATCCTCAGCAGCACGGGCCCGGTGCTGGTGTTCGAACGGCTGCTCTTCAACTTCAGCAGGTTCATCCATCTACGACCTATCAACACCTTATCACTTAAAAACAACATATTACACAAAAGATCAAGTTTCTTTCACAATTTATATAATAGTGAAGGTTTTAATAACAAAAAACGTTAATTTAATGAGATTGAATTGTAATGTTGCAAGGAAATAGAGAATAAAATGACAATATTACCTTTTTATAGAGAAACAATGAGATGAGAATATTTTTTAGCTTTTCATGTCAAACAAGGAACTGCATGTTGTGACTATTTTTTTTTTTTAACTTATTTATATTTGGTTTTCAACTAAACAATATGCGTTTTCAGACAGTTACTTTCTTAGTCCATTTTTCAACTGTATACAATATTGTTATACATGGTAGATTCAAGTACAGTGAACAATGCATAGAAAGAACAACAAACATCAAACAGTGCTCACTCCAAGAGAAAAAGAGGGGGGATAAGAATCAGAATAAATGGTTGATTACATACATAATTTATTAAATAAAAAGGAGAAAGAAGAAAGAAAAAACAAGTAAAATGAAAATAAAACCAGGGATAAAGAAATAGTAATTGTCTACTCCAGAATGTAGTATCATAGGTGCTATATATGCTTTTCAGAGAGGATGGTGTATAATGAATGTGAATATGGAGAGTTGACAGATAACCGCTCAACCAGAGGCCCAGAGCGAGATTAATAAGTAACCCTCATTGTATTAATAACACAGAGACAGGACTCCATCGTGTAGTAAAGATCAACTTTTTGTTGTGACTATTGATGGTTTTTATAACTTTACAGTTTCTGGGTCCACACGTCTCTTATCCTCAGTGATCTTTGTTCCCCTGATGCAGAGAGTACAGCTTCGACTACCTGGAGTTCCGGCTGTGGATCGGCCTGTGGTCGGCGTTCTTCTGCCTGCTGCTGGTGGCGACCGACGCCAGCTTCCTGGTGCAGTACTTCACCCGCTTCACGGAGGAAGGCTTCTCCTGCCTCATCAGCTTCATCTTCATCTACGACGCCTTCAAGAAGATGCTCAAGCTCTCTCACCACTACCCCATCAACGCCGGCTTCCAGGAGGAGCTGGTCACGCAGTACCACTGCCTCTGCATGGCGCCCGCGGTGTACGGTGAGTCGGACAGAGGTTTACAGGATGAACACTGCACCAGCAGGTGTGTTTAGAAGGTTCTGATGGTGTGCTGGTGTTGTTGCAGTGAACATCTCAGATGGAGATTCCTTGGACGCGGCCTCGGAGTGGAACAGCACCGATCTGGTGAGTGACTCGACATTTACAGCTGCACAACCTGAGATAAAGCGTGTGTAACTGAACTGAAGAAATTAGTTTCTCTGTCGCTAACCAGTTTTCTGACTGGAGTCCTAGGAGTGTGTCCTGAGGTTAAAGGTCACACCTGATGACTTTTCACCGTTTCTTTCCTCTTGTGTTTTATATCTTTTTTTGTGGAAGTTGTTGACCAATCACAGCAGAGTGGAGCCAGCTGACCAATCAGAGCAGCTTTATCGGGAGGGTGGTCTTAAAGAGACAGGAGCTAAAAGACAGAGGCTGAAAAGAGGACATTAGAGCATGAAAACATTTGACAGTTATTACATTTATTTATTGATCAGCCTGACGATGAGCAGCATGAAACCTTGTTGTCGTGTTCGAGACACAAGAGCTGATGGTGTCGGAGCAGCCATTCAGCCAATGGGAGGTCCGGCCCCCTGCTGGTTGACCAGTGGTGTAGCAGGACATTGACTGGAGTTCGTCTAATCCAGGAACAAAACGTTTCCTTGATTCCAGATGTGTTTGAACAACTTGTCTGAAAGGCTTTCCTTCCCTGAGACACGTCACTGGGCTGCAGCTCTGACACTGTGGAGCCTCCTGTAAATGTTTCTTCAGTTTCCTCAGACCGAAGGACTTTGGTCTCAATACAACACGTCTTGTAAATGGGTCACACATCTCACAGCGCCCCCCAGTGGTGAGATGCAGGTTTGAAACAGCAGCAGGGATTCTGTTCAGTCTGACATAAACAGTTTTCAATCAGCTGCTCTGAGGAGTTGTCGAATGTACAGAGCTTCACCTGAACGCCTCGTGACCTTCACAGCTCGTGTCCGTCCCTCTTCATCATGAGGAAACGTTTCTCTGTGACCTTGACACCTTCTGTTTCCTCCGTGCAGCCGATGAACGCCACGTGGTCGTCCCTCACCAAGACGGAGTGCGTGAAGTACGGCGGCGAGCTGGTGGGTCAGTCGTGCGAGTTCGTCCCGGACATCGCCCTCGTGTCCTTCATCCTGTTCTTCGGCACCTACACCTGCTCCATGTGTCTGAAGAAGTTCAAGACCAGCCAGTTCTTCCCCACCACCGTGAGTGCCACGCTGGGATCGTTTAGCCCGGCCAGTCACCTGTGAAGAGAAGAGATGAGGTGTCCCGGCTGCTTCTTAAAATAGCAGATTAGAAACGCTGAGGTTCCGTCTGTTTGCTTCCACGCAGGTGAGGAAGCTCATCAGTGACTTCGCCATCATCCTGGCCATCCTCATCTTCGTTGGGGTCGACGTGCTCATCGGAGTGGAGACGCCCAAACTCATCGTGCCAACGGAGTTCAAGGTGAGTTCCTGAGGAGCAGGAAGTTCTGATGTGAGGCTCAACTCCACTAAATGACTGAAGATGCATATGAATGGTTGATTCTCCACTAGATTCAATTCATCTCAGCTTCATGTTGATGGTAGTTCCAGGTTTGAAGCCTTGTTTCTGTCTCCACAGCATTTGACATTTCCCTTGTCCTGTAAAAGCAGATCAGCAAGATCCAGATTTTTTCAATTAGAAATTAGAGAAATGTCCCAAAGGTCTTACCTCACAATCTTAAAGAACGTGATAATTCCCTTGATCTGATAAAAGAGATTATTCTGAGAGCATGTAAATGTAAATGTTGTCTTATACACAATAGCTAAAAATCTGAAGGGCAGATATTGAACGCTGTTAGTTTTGATTACCTAATGACCAAAATGTCACCTTTTTTAAAAAAAGTTTAAAAAGGTAACTTCATTGCCATGATATTTCTCTAAAAAATATTGTTTGATCTACTAAGAAAAATTAAGGCAACTTTTTGCATCAGATTAGAATGTACATCGAGCAAGACTGGTCATTTTTTGTAAGTATAAAGCACTTTATGCAAGTAAAGTCAACTTAATCTTTCTAGTTGAATAACTTGAGTTTTCAAGTAGGGTCTACTCAGCTTTTGTAATAAAGTCAGCTTAATTTTCATAGTAAAGTAACGTAATTTGTTGAGTAAAGTCAGCTTAATTATGAAAGTAAATTTAAATTGACTTTACTTGCAAAGTTTAGGTGATTTTACTTGGGAAAATTAAACTGACTTTACTTGGAAACTTTAGATCTTGTGTAGAAAAACTTAAGTAGTTCATACATAGACCATTCTTGCTTGAACTAACTAATATTTTGATGCAAAAAGTTGTCTTGATTTTTTTAAGTAGATCAGGCGGGACATTTTTATCAGTGTGGATCTTCTGCAAACGTCCCACCCGTCTTCTTTGTTTTGTGGAAAATCCGTTCAGTAGTTTTTGCTTCATCCTGCTGACAAACCAACCAACCAAGGAACAAACAGTCAGAGAGACACGGGATGAAATATAAAATCCTGCAGGTCGACACTTTGCGTTTGAAAAACATTAATTTGATCGGAACATTGACATGTTTCCAGCGTGTTTGCACATTAATTAATGTCCTGTTAACCAACGTACAGAACTATAAAGTTAATTATAACATAAACATCATATTTCTGAACTCGATTAAAGACAGTGTGTGATGTGTGTTTGACCCACGTGTTGACGGATGTGTGTGTCCCCGTGTCCCAGCCCACGAGTCCTCACCGGGGCTGGTTCGTCCCCCCCTTCGGAGGAAACCCCTGGTGGGTGTACCTGGTGTCGGCGCTCCCGGCCCTGCTGGTCACCATCCTGATCTTCATGGACCAGCAGATCACTGCGGTGATCGTCAACAGGAAGGAGCACAAGCTGAACGTAAACAAGAACACTGTGAACTGTGATCCAGATGTTTACATGGAGGAAACCAGATGTTATTAGAAGAATCTGAGAGAGTTCCCGTGTCCTTCAGAACACGCATGTACACACGTGTCCAGTGTGTGTGAGCGGTCACGTAATGTTTTTAGTGTGCACGAGGATTCAAACTGATTTAGAAAAGGTGGTTTTATCGATGTAGCCTATTAATCTGCAGCAGGTACATTGAAGTTAC
The DNA here is from genome assembly GCF_963576545.1 of Limanda limanda. Lineage (NCBI taxonomy): Eukaryota > Metazoa > Chordata > Actinopteri > Pleuronectiformes > Pleuronectidae > Limanda > Limanda limanda. Next base: position 1,981,125 of record NC_083640.1, read on the forward strand.
GAATGAAGTTAAAAAGTTTTCGTTGAAGAGTGAGGCTGTTCTCTGAGTTTCTGAGGAGACGAGGCTCATCGTGTGTTTCTCAGTCCGTTCAGGACACGTCGACCTTCACACTGAAGTTAAACACAGACTTCTCACCGGAGTGAGAGATGTTTCACGGGAGTGACTGAAACTGAACATGTTACCTGAAGAGTTCAGTCGCTGCTGAAGACGAGCAGCGACGGGAACATTATGAATCATTTCAGAGAAACAACATGAACGACACGCTCATAAAAGCTGTTTTTTAATGAATAGCAGAATTAAAAGAACAGAGCAGGAGCATGAACTATTTGATTATGTGTATTTACAAGAGAAGATGCACATTGTTTAACTGCAGCGACGGGAACATTATGAATCATTTGAGAGAAAAATCGGCTACAGAATGAATCAGGACGTTACAGTTAATGCTCATAAAATCTGGTTTTTAATGAATAGCATAATTAAAAGAACAGAATAGGAGCATGAACTATTTGATTATGTATAATTACAAGAGAAGATGCACGTGAATTAACATGCGGAGCCCCGACATTCAATTTCAACTTCTCTGTTTGCGTCCTGTTCCAGAAAGGGGCGGGCTATCACCTGGACCTGTTCCTGGTGGGCATCCTGATGGTGGTCTGCTCCTTCATGGGTCTGCCGTGGTACGTGGCCGCCACCGTCATCTCCATCGCTCACATCGACAGCCTGAAGATGGAGACGGAGACGTCGGCTCCCGGAGAGCAGCCCAAGTTCCTGGGAGTGAGGTGAGACTCATATTCATACAGAGAATTATAATATTCAGAGATAATGTGTCGTGTTTTCATCGTCTGGATCCAAACGAAGCGAAGGATCCTGCTGAGTTTCTGGGGGGTAGAAAGTCCAGAACCCCTGAGTTCACACACACACACACACACACACAACATACACAGTACACAACAGTGTGTTTGGGCTTCAGTATCTTGCCCGAGGACACCTGGGATCATACCGCCGACCTCGGGGTTCGTGGACAACCCGCTCTTCCTCCTGAGTCACAGCCACACAAATCCCTGATGTTACATCCACATGATCAGTGTGTTTGTTCAGGTCTCACGTTGAGTTCAGGGGGAAGTGGATGAATTATCACTTCTCTCTCTGACTAAAGGGGAAATAACGTGTTCTACATATTTGAAACATTCTGTTGACACGTGTGGTGTTTTCCCCCCCGAGCCTCCCGAGGTGTCAGCTGTCAGCTGGAGCAACAGACGCCTGCAGAACCGAACAGGGAGAAACTCACAGGGAACAAAGTGGGAAACAACATCTTCCCTCATCAGCAACTGGTTCTCATGATACTTGTGTTTGTCCTCCTCTGTGTTCCACAGGGAGCAGAGGGTCACGGGTGTGATGGTCTTCATCCTGACCGGCCTGTCTGTCTTCATGTCTCCGATTCTAAAGGTGCGTCTTCACAGATTGTCTCCGGATCTTCATGTGATGTCACCTCGTCTCTGAAATCAAATCTGAAATCTGAAATTCAGCCTTAAATCTGACAACAACAACTAAACAGGACATTAGCCTCTCATTTAATTGATTTGATTTAATTGGATTTGTAGGTAAATCTGGCTCGAATCAGGTTGTGTTTCTAATAAACATCTAATAAAAGTGAGATTAAGAGACAGATGTGCATCATATCTGTTATTTAATAAGTTATAGCTTCATTTTGTGGTGCTGCTCAGTGACAGATAGAGGTTTGTGTGTATTTTGTGTCATGAAGTTGACTTGTGTCTCCATGTTTCTGTCCCACAGTTCATACCGATGCCTGTGTTGTACGGAGTCTTCCTCTACATGGGAGTGGCCTCTCTGAACGGAGTGCAGGTATATCCAGAGCTTCACTTTGATGAGATAAGAGATGGATAGATGATAGATGGATGGATGGTAGATGGATGGATGGATGATAGATGGATGGATGATAGATGGATGGATGATAGATGGATGCATAGACCCAAACACCAGTCATTCTCTGGACTTCATGTCTGAAAGGACGTCTTGAGTTTGATCTGCAGACACCAATGTTCCTCCAGGTGGAGAGAAGAGAAAACCACGTCACATATCCGAGCCAGCGTGTAGCGTGTTCCTTTGACACGTGTATAGTATCATGTGTAGTATAATGTATAGTATCATGTGTAGTATCATGTATAGTATCATGTGTAGTATCATGTATAATATCATGTATAGTATCATGTGTAGAATCATGTATAGTATCATGTGTAGTATCATGTATAGTATCATGTATAGTATCATGTGTAGAATCATGTATAGTTTCATGTGTAGTATCATGTATAGTATCATGTAAAGTATCATGTATAGAATCATGTATAGTATCATGTATAGTATCATGTATAGTATCATGTGTAGAATCATGTATAGTTTCATGTGTAGTATCATGTATAGTATCATGTAAAGTATCATGTATAGAATCATGTATAGTATCATGTGTAGTATCATGTGTAGTATCATGTAAAGTATCAAGTATAGAATCATGTATAGAATCATGTATAGTATCATGTGTAGTATCATGTATAGTATCATGTGTAGTATCATGTGTAGTATCATGTATAGTATCATGTGTAGTATCATGTATAGTATCATGTGTAGTATCATGTATAGTATCATGTGTAGTATCATGTATAGTATCATGTATAGTATCATGTATAGTATCATGTATAGTATCATGTGTAGTATCATGTATAGTGTCATGTATAGTATCATGTATAGTATCATGTGTAGTATCATGTATAGTATCATGTATAGTATCATGTGTAGTATCATGTATAGTATCATGTGTAGTATCATGTGTAGTATCATGTGTAGTATCATGTATAGAATCATGTATAGTATCATGTATAGTATCACGTATAGTATCATGTATAGTATCATGTGTAGTATCATGTATAGTATCATGTATAGTATCATGTATAGTCTCATGTATAGTCTCATGTATAGTATCATGTATAGTCTCATGTATAGTCTCATGTATAGTATCATGTATAGTATCATGTATAGACTCATGTGTAGTATCATGTGTAGTATCATGTATAGTATCATGTATAGTATCATGTGTAGTATCATGTATAGTATCATGTGTAGTATCATGTATAGAATCATGTATAGTATCATGTGTAGTATCATGTGTAGAATCATGTATAGTATCATGTGTAGTATCATGTATAGAATCATGTATAGTATCATGTGTAGTATCATGTGTAGAATCATGTATAGTATCATGTATAGTATCATGTATAGTATCATGTATAGTATCATGTATAGTATCATGTGTAGTATCATGTATAGTATCATGTATAGTATCATGTATAGTATCATGTATAGTATCATGTGTAGTATCATGTGTAGTATCATGTATAGTATCATGTATAGTATCATGTATAGTATCATGTGTAGTATCATGTGTAGTATCATGTATGGTATCATGTATAGTATCAAGTGTAGTATCATGTGTAGTATCACGTATAGTATCATGTATAGTATCATGTATAGTATCAAGTGTAGTATCATGTGTAGTATCATGTGTAGTATCATGTATAGTATCATGTATATTATCATGTATAGTATCATGTATAGTATCATGTATAGTATCATGTATAGTATCATGTATAGTATCATGTATAGTATCATGTATAGTATCATGTGTAGTATCATGTATAGTATCATGTATAGTATCATGTGTAGTATCATGTGTAGTATCATGTATAGAATCATGTATAGTATCATGTATAGTATCATGTATAGTATCATGTATAGTATCATGTGTAGTATCATGTATAGTATCATGTATAGTATCATGTGTAGTATCATGTGTAGTATCATGTATAGAATCATGTATAGTATCATGTATAGTATCATGTATAGTATCATGTATAGTATCATGTATAGTATCATGTATAGTATCATGTATAGTATCATGTATAGTATCATGTGTAGTATCATGTATAGTATCATGTTTCCCTGTCCGTGTGTGTGTGCAGTTCATGGATCGTCTCAAGCTGCTCATGATGCCGGCGAAGCACCAGCCCGACCTGGTCTACCTGCGCCACGTCCCCCTCAGGAAGGTCCACCTCTTCACCTTCATCCAGATCTTCTGCCTGGCTCTGCTCTGGATCCTCAAGTCCACCGTGGCCGCCATCGTCTTCCCGGTCATGGTGAGAGACGTCGTTGAATAAAGACTTTAATATGTGTTTCAGTTTGCTCTGAGTTATGCTTTGAGTCACTGTTGTGGTCGGCTCCTCAGATCCTCGCCCTGGTCGCCGTCAGGAAAGCGATGGACTATTTGTTCTCGCAGCACGACCTCAGCTTCCTGGACGACGTCATCCCGGAGAAGGACAAGAAGAAGAAAGAGGACGAGAAGAAGAGCGGCAGCGTCGACAGCGACGGCGAAGACGTAAGTGAAATAAACGTTTTAAACTCGAAGCGTCTGCATCAAACCACGGAAACAAGAAAATCCTTCATGTTCCCTCAGTTTGTCTGAATTTGTTTTAAGTGACTGAGTTTTATCTTCATCACCAACGACCTGAGATCCAAGTTCACAGCAGCATGAAGCGTTTGAACTGGAGAAGAAAGTCCAGGTGAACATCTCGCTCTCTGAAAGACCGAGAACAAGAGGAGAAAGAGTTTTGTTACGTTTCCAATACTTATGAGATCTGTTTATAAATGTGAACATCATTTCTGGTATTTCAGGTGGAGAGGACGATTATTATCCTTTTACTTCTGATCCCAAACCAGTCTGTTCTAGGTTTGATGCTGATATTAATTAATTAATGCAGAGTTGTTCATTATATTAGAAACTTACTCTGCTTTGATTGGTTGGAGCCACTTCTTCCGTCATAAATAAGCTCCACCCACTTTGGCGTGTTGATGTCATGACGGCAGAGTGACAACGTGTGTTTGTTGTGTGTGTGTTTGACGTGTGTTTCTGTGTGAGACCATTTTGAGCATTCACCCTTCAGATATTTTTGAAGGTCTAGATTTATTTGAGAGTATTTTTGTTCTGTTTCTTGATAAAATCCATCAGAAGCTTTAGTTTTTATTTCTCATCGAGTTTTGATCAGTCTCAATAAAACAGTCAAAGCTTGGACAGTGTCAGAATCAAAGATTAAATTGAATTAAATAAATTAAAACAAAGCCATACTCGTGGTTTATGTATTTATATCTCGTGATTAACTCTCCCTCTGTTTGTCAGAAGCTCTGTTTTAAATCCAGAGTGGAAACATGAAACATGAAACATGAAAAGTCAGAGGCAGCAAAACGACTCCGTTCATCTATAAATAAATCTGCTGACATTTAATATTCCTCAGTTGACTTTCGCCTCAGCTCTCGTGTCCCTGTCAGGATCCTGTGAATCAGGTCGTTACCTCCTCGTGTTCCTGCACAGGTTACCATGGTGATTCACCTCGTTACCATGGGGATTCACCTCGTTAACAAGGGAATTAGTTTGATTCTTACAGGTTTATCATTTATTTTGTTTTTCCAGTTATATGATATTGTCTAATTTACTTTAAGGAACCAGTGAGTTATGAAATAAACCCAGAGTTTAGAGAAGCTGTTTATCTTTCAGCAGATTGTACTTTACAGTGAATCATTCATTTACACAAAGGCTCATAGAATGAATGTTGATACAGCCTTAGTTGTGTGAGTTTGTGCATGTGTGTGTGTGCGTTGATGCCGACTCACTGGCGCCCCCTAGGTCTCAGGATGTGTTTCCTCTCTCCAACAGTCCGACTACCCTTACAATGAGAAAGCTCCCAGCATTAAAATCCCCATGGACATGATGGAGCAGGAGCCCTTCTTAGGCGATAAGGCCTCTGACAGTGAGTAGAGCTGGAGGAGCAGCTCCTCTTCCTCCTCTTCATCCTGCTCTTCCTCCTCCTCTTCCTCGCTCAGACTCAGGCTGAAGAGTCGACTCTGTTGCATGTTCGTCTCTCACTCGCTGCTCAGCTTCAACTGCACGTTTTCCTCCTTTTTCGTTTTCCAGAACTTGAACAATATATTAACATTTGTTTCCTCCTCTTTTCTTTTCTTTGCTTCATGTTCTTTCATTTAATCAATTCTCTCTTCAGCTGGAAGTCAAGCAGCATGTTAACCTGATGATTAACTCACTGACATCTAAACTCATCTGTTCTAATTGATTTATCTTCTACTCTGTCTCTATTTGCTTGGTCTGTTCTTCTTTTTGATGTGTTATCAAATTGTTCTCTGATTAATGAATTTAATGTGTCGTTATGAGTAACTGTTAACATTTGAAATTCCGTAGAGTAAATTCTAACATAATATTAACTCTTGTGAAAACATCGATGAAGAAAGTATTTTTGCTTAAATATGTTTACATACAGTATTTAATCTATTTGGTTTTTGGTGGAACGTTCTTTTTGTTATCAAGTTTTTTCAATTCCCACCTTTTACCAATAACTGAAGATATTATAAAAAACTTAAACAGTGTGTGGACATGTTGTGTAGTTGGTGTTTGTGTAGCACCAGCAGCAGGTTGTCGGGTCCGACTCGTTCACAGGAACATGTAGGGACCATCCAGGCGAGGGGCGGAGCCTGTAGAGCAGCAGGAGGCTGGACATGACGTATAAACTCTTCCTCATCCTGAGATATTTGGATTTTGTGTTAGAAACCCCATCAACAAGTCCAGTGGTTCCACTGTTAATGTCTCCAGATGTTTGCAGCAACTCATTTCACCGACTGGTTTGTCCTCTAGTGAGATCTGCTGCAGATTCAAGGAGTCAAAGAGTCAAAGAGTCAAAGAGTCAAAGAGTCAAAGAGTCAAAGAGTCAAAGAGTCAAGGAGTCGCTGGTTTGAACAGAACAAATACAAGAAATCGTCTAATCTCTCGCTTTCTTTCTCTCTTTCTTCCCCAGGAGAGAAGTCCCCATCATTCCTTGACCGCCACACATCGTGCTGAGCAGCTTCGCTATTACCAGGCCAACTGCATGTCCAGGTGTGTGTCTGTGTGTGTGTGTGTGTGTGTGTGTGTGTGTGTGTGTGTGTGTGTGTGTCTCTGTGTGTTTGTGTAGCTGAGAGCCACAAATAAAACTGCCTCTGATTTCATTTTACATGTATTGATGATGGAGGCATCAAAAGGTTGCAGAAGGTCGTGCGTGGAGCTAACGAGCTAACGAGCTAACGAGCTAACGAGCTAACGCAGAACGCAGCACTGACCTTTAAAGGTCGCGGAGGCTAATTAGCTTAACGGCCGTTTACTTCGGTGCAGAGTTGTTTTTATTTCAGCTCAGACGTCTGCTCCTGTCGTTCTGAGGCTTTCTCTGCATCTGCTGCTCAAACAGAACAATTAGAGTTTAACTTGATAAACGACACAGTTCTGAATCCGGGGCCGTGGACTTTTATGTTCTTATTTTATTTTATAGTATTTGATTTGTATTGTAGCATATTTACAGAAAAAGCTTGAATAACTCACGGTTCACAGCAAAAACAGCAGAAACAAGAATTTAGCAAAGATCCAGATGTTTCCCTCAAACTTACAGGAGCTAAAATAATGTGAATATTCAATCAACTCCAAATTAATGGTTGTTTTTCTGCATAATAAAATATATAAAATACAATTATCCCGAACAAATTCAGTTTTCTTCAAACTTCAGATACCAAAGCGTTTTAGTCTTCATCAGTTAATCCCGATATCTTAAACTCATCTTCCATCGCTGAAGATTTCAGATTTATTTATTTATTTCAGACTGAAAATGAAGAAGACGATGTGTAGTGGAGTGAAAAGGTTGCGTGACGTCCGTGTTGTGTGTTGTGTGTTATGTGTGTGTGTGTGTGTTGTGTGTTGTGTGTGTGTGTGTGTGTGTGTGTGTGTGTGTGTTGTGTGTTGCGTGACGAGCGCTCCACTCAAATGAGCTTTAGTGGAAACAATCAGTCTTAAAGAGGCAGAACCGGTCGTGTGTTTATTCGAGTGAATATTTCAAGCGATGATTATGATGCTGAAGAAGAGATTAACGTTTCTGCCTCGTGCCCACGACCTCGGACGATGACCAGCATCTGGGGGGGGGGGTGGGGGGGGTCGTCTCCACGCTGGGCTCCTGTGTGTCGTCCCATCTGCTCGACATCGTCGTTACACGGAGGATTAGTGTTTCTGACAATGTGCGAAAAGCATCTGTGATCTCAGAACATCTGTGATGTCCACAACTTAAAGATTTTCTATTTCCTTCCTCCTTCTAGTTTAAGATCCTCAGCTACACACAGTGTTGTGGGTGTTAACACACTTCTCTCCCAGTGGCTCAACACACACTTTTGTCTCACACACACACTTTTGTCTTTCAGCGTGAAAAGTGTTTTCCTGATATTTGATTGAATTTGACCTTCGTGCTTTTTTTTGTCCCACATGAAAAGCAAATTGAAAACAGAAAGTGTCTCTAAACTCAGACGGGAGCTGTCGTCAGTGGTTCGCACACGTGTCGCCCCCCCCACCCCCCCCCCCCTTAAAAAAACTAATCCTGTCCCACTAAGACTGGAACCAAATTGCTTTCAACTCAAATAACCTCAGGAACCATCAAACTGTGACGACTGATCATTTTCCTCCAAACAAACTAAAACCAGAACTCAGAGGGTGAAGAGTCCAGCTTCAACAATTAGTCAATTAATCAATTAGTCAATTAACAGAAGATTTAATGGAACCAATGTTGTTTCTGCTACAAAACTCCTGAAGGGAATTTTCTTCAACTTTGGATCCGTTGTCACCTGAAGTCAGAGAGGAAGTGATTTCAGTTTCCAGAGGCCAAAGGTCACAGTGACCTCATGAAACGACCTCATTAGCTGGTGTGGATCTGGTTTGTAGTTTTATCGTAATCCTGCTAATTTACAGAGGAAAACAAAACCAAATCATTCAGGTCATCAAACCGCTTCCTTTTTCCTTTTATATTAATTAAACATGCGTGATGTGCATGTTCTTTAATCATTAAATGTCTGATGCATTAAAGTTTAATGCATCAGACATTTCTCCACAATTAATAAAGTGTAACTGCACAGTTTGCTGCTCGGAAAGTAAGAAAGTGACTCTAAAGTTCTCATGTTTTTCACCTGCAGAACAGAGTAGAGAGTATTTTTATATTTAATTTACAACATTGTCTTTTAATCCCTTGTGGACTGAACCAACTTTTCCTTTCTTCTAACAGTAGTTTAATATTTGTCTAATATTTGTTAAATATTACTGAAGTGTTGATTGTGTTTGTGTTCCAGTCCCGAGATGAGTCCTCTGAAGCCGGTGCCTCAGATCATAATCGACATGGATCCAGACGACGATAACGCTTTCTACTGGAGGAGCCGAGGATCTGAGACGTCTCTGTAGAGGACGTCCCACTCGTCCCACTGGTTTCATTCGTCCCACTGGTTTCACTGGTTTCACTCGTCCCACTTGTTTCACTCGTCCCACTGGTTCCATTCGTCCAACTCGTCCCACTGGTCCCACTCGTCCCACTGGTTTCATTCGTCCCACTGGTCCCACTCGTCCCACTTGTTTCACTCGTCCCACTGGTTCCATTCGTCCAACTCGTCCCACTGGTCCCACTCGTCCTACTCGTCCCACTCGTCCCACTGGTTCAACTCCTCCCACTCGTCCCACTGGTCCCACTCGTCCCACTGGTTCCACTCGTCCCACTGGTCCCACTCGTCCCACTGGTCCCACTCGTCCCACTGGTCCCACTCGTCCCACTGGTCCTACTCGTCCCACTGGTTTCATTCGTCCCACTGGTCCCACCTGTCCCACTCGTCCCACTCGTCCCACCTGTCCCACTCGTCCCACTCGTCCCATTCATCCCACTGGTCCCACTGGTCCCACTCGTCCAACTCGTCCCACTGGTTTCACTCGTCCCACTGGTCCCATTCGTCCAACTCGTCCCACCGGTCCCACTCGTCCCACTGGTCCCACTCGTCCCACTCGTCCCACTGGTCCCACTCGTCCCACTCCTCCCACTCCTCCAACTCCTCCCACTCGTCCCATTCGTCCCAATCGTCCCACTCGTCCCACTCGTCCCACTCGTCCCATTCATCCCACTGGTCCCACTGGTCCCACTCGTCCAACTCGTCCCACTGGTTTCACTCGTCCCACTGGTCCCATTCGTCCACTCGTTCCACTCGTCCCACTCGTCCCACCGGTCCCACTCGTCCCACTGGTCCCACTCGTCCCACTCGTCCCACTGGTCCCACTCGTCCCACTCCTCCCACTCCTCCAACTCCTCCCACTTGTCCCATTCGTCCCAATCGTCCCACTCGTCCCACTCGTCCCATTCATCCCACTGGTCCCACTGGTCCCACTCGTCCAACTCGTCCCACTGGTTTCACTCGTCCCACTGGTCCCATTCGTCCACTCGTTCCACTCGTCCCACTCGTCCCACCGGTCCCACTCGTCCCACTGGTCCCACTCGTCCCACTCGTCCCACTGGTCCAACTCGTCCCACTCCTCCCACTCCTCCAACTCCTCCCACTCGTCCCATTCGTCCCAATCGTCCCACTCGTCCCACTCGTCCCACTCGTCCCACTCGTCCCACTGGTCCCACTCCTCCCACTCCTCCCACTCCTCCCACTCGTCTCACTCGACCGATTCCTGAAGCTCCGCCTCTAACCGACTGATTCTCTTCCACTCACACACTCCTCCCTCTTTTCACCAAACAGGAAACATGCAGTTTAACACAGGAAACAGATACAGTCAAATAATATATTTCCCTCACGGCTCTTTACTTCTCTTCTATGCAAGCCCCCCCCCCCCCCCCACCCCCCCACACACACACCTACGGCTGAGCAACAGTAAACGCTGCAGCTCTGATCATGCATGGAGCGCCCTCCCTGCTCTTTTTATATATAAGTATATATATAAATATCATCCGTCTGAATTTTTATATTCATTGAATTACTCTTAATACCATTTTCCTGTAGCAGGAAAAGTATGTTTTTATAGCTCTACCTCTTGTTTTAGCTTCTTCTGATGAACCCGGATCAACGTTTCCTCCGAGACGATCGGAGAGATTCTCTGATCCGTAGCTCGTGAACGGAAACGTGTGCGAATAGAAAAACTCTTAAGTTAATTAACCGTGAATTAACAACGTGCAGATGAGGATTATTTTTATCACTTTTTGATGCTTTACTTTCTCTAATTTTTCTTTCACACGTTCTCCTCAAAAGCTTTTGTTACTCGTTTAAATTAAATCAAACTCGGCTCTGTTTTTTAATGATTATATTGTGCGTGTGTGTCCGTAACCTTTTCTAATGTCATTCCTTTGTTTTTCATTTTGCTGGTAGCACACAGTTCAGCTAACGGTCCGGTTCCCCTCAGCCAAACCTAAACTCTAGGTGCATATCATGTACTTGCTTGTGCTTTACCTAAGTGGCTTATAAGAGATTGATCCAGACGGGAACTGATGTGATTTGATGAGAGGATTTTTTCTTTTGGTCTCAGCTGCTGTTGGAAATATCTGATGTGAAAAATGGCTTGTTTTGTGTATTTAAAATGGACGAATTTGAATTTTATTGAGTTTATCTTTAAACACTGGTGTGCACGTGTGGGGGGGGGGGGGACGTTGGCTCCAGATGTTTCTACCGCAGGAGGAACAGTTTGGATTGTATCTTTACACAGATCATCAGTTTGTGTGTGTGCCCGTCTCGGCCGATATATAATTATATGAATTTGTAGATGATAAAAACTTAATCTGAGGTCGTTTAGAACCAGTGCCTGTGTTTGTTTGTCCACTAGAGGGCACTGGTGGCTCATTTTTGAACTGTAAAATGTCCTGAAAAGTATTTTAATCACAATTTAAGAAACAAACAAAATGAACAACAACAGGATCCGTATCAAGTCTCTCAGTCCGGAATCCACTTCTTTAGATTTAATCCAAACTTTAATCACACGATTAGATTCATATAAATCCAGATAACTTATAAGTGATTTATCTTTAACTTGGATTCAAGCTTCGATCACGAGTCATAATCCAGTGAAGAGTAAATAAACCTGCCTGTGTAATATTAACTGGGTTTTAGGGAAACTACACTACCCACAATCCTCAGGTGTAAGAGTGACAGCTGTGATAGGTGAGGGTTGCTGTTACCATGGAAATGCATCATCCAGTGTGACACTATGTTTACCACAGAGAGGAGGAGGAGAGGCAGGAGGTCACATGGTTTATGGGATGTGTAGTTTCCTTTGCCCAATATTAATTTTGCTCTGAATCAAAAGTTCTATTGAAATTGTCTTCAGCCCCAGCACAGAAGATAAGATCTAAACTGATGGAGCCTCCTCTTCCTCTGTGAATCCTCTGGAGACCTGTCGACTCAAACCAAAACACAAAATCATTTCCACCACCTGTGAACTCGTTGTGTTTCATTTGCTTGTGTGTCCGGGACGTTAACGTGTTGTTAGCGTGTTGTGATCCCGTGTGAGCGTCAGACAAGAGTCAAAAACCTGTTGGTCATTGTAGAGACGGATTCTGACACTTCCTCTTCTTCTCTGGATTAGTATGTGCGACACTTAGAGCCGGTGAAATGGTTTATTTTAGAGTTTATATTTTTCAAATGAAATGTATATTGAAAATAAACAGAAATAAACAGAGAGTGAAGTTGTGTTGCTGCTTTTCTTTCCCTCTGGGAACATTTCACTTCACAAACAGTTTATGACAGATTATAATCAGATCTCATGTGTTTGTCTACAGAAATAAAAGTGGTGCATTCACAGATAAAAAACTGTTTTACTGTAAATTATAAATCTCATTCAACATCGATCCTTTTCCCAAATCCTGAAGTGTCACTCTATAAATATTGTCACTAAAACATAATGAAGACACAAATTCTATTCTGTATGATTTCTTATTACCTATAATTACCTAACATCATTCTGCACATAAATGTTATTGTCTGTATATAATATATAATATATTACATTATTATAAGACAACTAATGTATATCTACACAACTGCTCTTGTCATAGAGTTTTTGATTCATTACCACCCTCTAGTGTCAGAACAGCAACATTACACCTACCCTCCAACAGTGGAGCATCAACTTAATAACAACTTAAGTTATACGTTTTTACCTTCAAATATAAATAATAATAATAAAAGATGAATGAAGGAAACGAATGTGAAGGATTCCAATACAACTATCTAGAAAACACAGGAGCTGTAACATGAATCTGATATTTATAATCCATAGTTATGCTTCCTGTAACTTTTGTGTTTATCCTGTGAATAATGTAGAATGAATTATTTTTAATTGAGGGAGTGAGAACGAGCAGGAAGTATCCAGTGTTTTCATTTCATTATAAAGACTCAAAAGTATAAAACTACAGTTTTCAGTACATTTCAAAAGCAACTTCTGCTTTTAAGAGACACGACTGGTTTCTACTGAGTCTATTTTATATGTGAAGGTCGATAGAGAATCAGGATTATTGGGTGATGTGCTGTGGAATTCAAAGGGGAGGTGGGTTTATATACACGTATGAATATAATCAGCCTCTGAAGAATGAAAGAAGCAAAGAAAGAACAGAGACGCTGCACCGACAGGCACACAACAACAGGTTGTGTTGTTTCTGAGATGCTGTGGTGTGTGTCTGTTCGCTGCTTTGTCAACAAGGTTTATTGTGTTTTGCGGGAAACGGACAAAGACGTGTCAACATCGACGTGAACAGCAGCAGAGAAACCTTCAGTTCCACGTCTGATAGAAGGAGAAAGTGAGAAGTGAAGGAACCAACACAGACACAAATCAAACCGAGGAAACAAACTTTCAGGACGTTCGGCTCAAACTAAACAAGAAAAGTTTTATTCAGGATGAACGAGTTTTCACCTCTGAAGTTCAGTGACTGATCCTGTCTGGGTTTCATCTTTTTGTTTCTTTGGTTTCTTTGACCGATGTAAACAAAACTTCAGACGCATGCACTGGTTTTTGGTGCATTCAAGGTTGAGCCTCTTTCTAAACCACTGGTGGAGAAACCTGATCTTAGGAGAAAGGATTTATCTGAGAGAGGAGTCGATGAGAAAACCTGATCCTAGTCAGATATTAACTGGATGTTTTTAAAGAGAAATCCACCAACGAAAGGATGTTGAAATATTTGAAACCTTCCTGCAAACACAGGCTGATGGAAAAACTAAATATTGCATTTCTTCACAGGCAGAAAAAGCAAAACTTTTAACTAACCAGCAAAACTTTGGAGGAATTTACAGGATTTAGAAAATCTCCATCACACCCACAGACGAGTCGGAGCTTCACCTGCAACCTCCTTTATCTTCCTGCTCCCAGAATATAACTGGAGCTGGACAACTCTGACATCATCACTCTGACATCATCAGTAACTCTGACATCATCACGACTCTGACATCATCACTCTGACATCATCACGACTCTGACATCATCACTCTGACATCATGACGCTGACCTGGTGAAACAACTCCCAGTGGTTCAATTTAAATAATGATGAACAAAACATCTATTGAATGATGTTTCTCAAGAGGAGTTCATGAGTTTATATGTTTTCAGTTGTGTTGACAACTCACACTCACACACACACATTCATTGTGTGTTTCTGCACTCAGCACTCATCACACACATGCACACGGTCGGTGAAGCAGCCGGAGTC